>NC_057811.1:463512987-463514697 GCF_018294505.1 Triticum aestivum
AGGAGTGTTCTAAAAAAATAACTCAAAGGAGTGTTTCTTCCCTATTTATTTATACATGTAACCGAGGTCATTCCGTCTGGCCTCCCTGCTTTCGTACGTCATGTTGTATCTATGATCAAAATGTGCGGTGGGATGTAAAGATTTTGTTCTTTCTGATACACCCATAAAGTATCGGGACACCACAGTTAATGATTAATGAAACAACACAGTCACCATCATGGAGATGTGTGAGCGCTCACCGAGGCCTTTCTGTATGAGGCGATCCTCGTTCCTTGCACCGATCCATGCTCTGTTGGGCCGTTTTCACCCTGTGTTATCTTTCATCGTGATAAGGGCCCATAACATCTTAGGCTCATTCTTGGCCCTTGATTACTTTTGGTCCGTTAGCGGCCTGTTCTACTACTAGGAATTTTTCCCGTGGTTATATTCGGCCCATTAGTGGTCCGCTAATCCTTTAGGCTGCTTTCTAGACTGTAGTGTATTTTGATCCATTAACGACATGTTATGCCTATGGATAGTATTAAGCATGGGATGTCTTTCGGCCTGTTAACGGCCATTATTTTATGGGCCCATAGACGGGGGTTGTGCTTTTAGCCCGTTTTTGTCCCATGTTACGATGCCTTTTGTTGTATGAGGTTATTTGGCCCATTTGTCGCCCATGTTGTGTTTCGGCCTGTTTGCAGCCCATAGTTAACACAATTAGTGTGTGGCATGATTAGTATGGCCCCAATGTGACCGATGGCTATTACAGTTCCTTCACGGCTACGAGGACATTCGGTCCGGTCCATTAGCGGACCACAGAAATAAAACTATAGTAATTATAATATGCAAAATAAACAAGAAAGTTACGCTGGCTATTACATAGATTACATCCACTAGGCATAAAAAATTGCCACCAGTGCAAATAAACACAAACAACAAAACATCATATAACATACACTGTGGGTCAAAGTTGGCCACCAGTGAAAATAAACGCGACAATAAAACAAGTCTAGAACTAAAAAACACTTCAGCATAGCTTAAGAAATGTTATCCAGGGTATCAACAATGCTAGCATTAAGCTTAACAAGTTGATTAGCTTTCGTTGGTTTAGCACCCACGCACCGCCATTGCTTGTGGACTGGGACATGTAGATGCCAAGTGCTCGATCGCATTTGATTTCCCCTGGTTCGGTCGATCGCATGAATCGTTGACTTTTGCGAAAAAAGGGAAAATAAAAAAACAAAAAAAATACATAAATTTTCAAAAAAGTTCATCAAATTTAATAGAAATTAATTTTGAAAAAATTCATCAAATTACTAAACAATTCATCAATTTGAAAAAAAAGTTCATCAAAGTTGAAAAAAAAAATTCTAAAAAAATCATCAATTATGAAAAAAATCATCAAATTTGAAAACAAATCACAGATTCGAAAAAAGTTTATCGGTTTTGAAAAAAAGATCATCGATTTTGAAAAAAGGTTCATCGATTTTGAAAAATAAGTTCATCAATTCTGAAAAAGTTCACAAAAATTGAAAAACCTCATTACTTTTTTCATGGTTTTCGGAAAAAAAGTTCACAAATTTAAGGAACAGGAGAAAAAAGGAAAGTAAAAATAAAAAAAGAAAAAGAAAAGAAACAACCTAAAGAAGAAATAGGGAGTAAGAAATCTCAACAGATGTGATGTCCCATGTTGTTACTGCAGTTTATCGAGAAACGGTACGTCGCTAG
>NC_057811.1:463515053-463517704 GCF_018294505.1 Triticum aestivum
TGCAGAAGTAGGCGTTTAAGGCCCCGTTTAGGATTTGCCCTTTGTAGGAGTGTTCTAAAAAAAGTAAAAGAAAACTCAAAGGAGTGTTTCTTCGCCATTTATTCGTACATCTCACCGCGTCCGCTCCGTCTGGTGTGACGCCCCCGATTCAATCGTACACTAATCATACACGCAAACGTGTACGATCAAGATCAGGGACTCACGGGAATATATCACAACACAACTCTAAAAATAAAATAAGTCATACAAGCATCATAATACAAGCCAGGGGCCTCGAGGGCTCGAATACAAGTGCTCGATCATAGACGAGTCAGCGGAAGCAACAATATCTTAGTACAGACATAAGTTAAACAAGTTGCCATAAGATGGCTAGCACAAACTGAGATACAGATCGAAAGAGGCACGTCGACGTCGGCGGCCTGCACGTAGTAGTAGGAACCCTCGGTGCAGTAGGAGTCATCGTCGATGGTGGCGTCTGGCTCCTGGGCTCCAGCATCTGGTTGCGACAACCAGGTAGAATAGAAAGGGGGAAAGAGGGAGAAAAGCAACCGTGAGTACTCATCCAAAGTACTCGCAAGCAAGGATCTACACTACATATGCATGGGTATCTGTGTAAAGGGGCAATATCGATGGACTGAACTGTAGAATGCCAGAATAAGAGGGGGATAGCTAGTCCCGTCGAAGACTATGCTTCTGGCAGCCTCCATCTTGCAGCATGTAGAAGAGAGTAGATGGTAAGTTCACCAAGTAGCATCGTAAAGCATAAACCTACCCGGCGATCCTCCCCTCGTCGCCCTGTGTGAGAGCGATCACCGGGTTATATCTGGCACTTGGAAGGGTGTGTTTTATTAAGTATCGGTTCTAGTTGTCATAAGGTCAAGGTACAACTCCGGATCGTCCTTTTACCGAGGGACACGGCTATTCGAATAGATAAACTTCCCTGCAGGGGTGCACCACATAACCCAACACGCTCGATCCCATTTGGCCGGACACACTTTCCTGGGTCATGCCCGGCCTCGGAAGATCAACACGTCGCAGCCCCACCTAGGCACAACAGAGAGGTCAGCACGCCGGTCTAAATCCTATGCGCGCAGGGGTCTGGGCCCATCACCCATTGCACACCTGCATGTTGCGTGGGCGGCCGGAGAGCAGACCTAGCAACCTCCATTTCAAAGGAAGTTGCGTTACGCGGTCTAACCCGGCGCGCGCCGCTCAGTCGCTGACGTCACGAAGGCTTCGACTGATACCACGACGTCGAGTGCCCATATCTTTCCCGCGTAGTTGGTTAGTGCGTATAGACCAAATGGCCAGACTCAGATCAAATACCCAGAACTCGTTAAGCGTGTTATTTTGAAGTAACCGCGGACGCCGACCAGGGCCAGGCCCACCTCTCTCCTAGGTAGTCTCAACCTGCCCTGTCGCTCCGCCACAAAGTAACAGTCGGGGGCCGTTGGGAACCCAGGCCCACCTCTACCGGGATGGAGCCACCTGCCCCTTCAGCCCCCATCTCCGAACAGTATCATAAGTAATGTAACAGTATAAAGTATATAGTATATGCCCGTGATCACCTCCCGAGGGATCACGGCCCAGTAGTATAGCATGGCATACGAACAAGAATGTAGGGCCACTGATGGAATACTAGCATCCTATACTAAGCATTTAGGATTGCAGGTAAGGGTAACAAATGTAGCAGCAATGACAGGCTATGCAGCAGAATAGGAGTAACCGAAAGCAGTAACATGCTACACTACTCTAATGCAAGCAGTAGAGAGAAGGAATAGGCGATCTGGTGATCAAGGGAGGGCTTGCCTGGAAGCTTTGTTCTACAGGAAGAAGGGTCGTCGGTGACGTAGTCGTACTCGGTGGCATCGGCGCCGGTCTCGAGGTCTACCGGGGAAGAAGAGGGGGGAAGAAACAGTAAATACGGAGCAAACAAAGCATCACAAAACATAACGAGGCAATACGCGGTGCTAGGTATACCCTAACGCGGTAGGAGGTGATACCGACGAAGGGGGGGGAACTTTCGGGAAAGTATCCCCGGTGTTTCGCGTTTTCGAACAGATGAACCGGAGGGGGAAAGTTGTGCGTTTTCTATGCTAGGGATGTGTGGCGAACGAAGGGGCTGCGTATCCGGATTCGTCTCGTCGTTCTGGGCAACTTTAATGTAGAAAACATTTTCATCTGAGCTACGGTTTATTTTATATGATTTTCTAAAGTTTTAAATCATTTTTAGAATCTATCTAATTAATTTAATCCAACATTACCCAGAATAGTATTTGCTGACGTCATCATGACGTCAGCAGTCAACAGAGGTGTTGACTGGTCAAACTGACGTGTGGGCCCAGTGGGACCCACCTGTCATACACTGTTAGGTTGATTAGGTTTAGGTTAAACTAAATATTGTTTAATTAAACTAACAGGTTAATTAGATTAATTAAATAGGATTAATTAATTAATTAATTAATTAAATTTATTATTATTATTATTATTTATTTTTTCTCCTTTTCTTGTTATAAAATGTTCTGGGGTGGGCCCCCTTGCCCAGTGGCACAAAGGGAGCGGGCGCGCGGGTGCGGGGTAACGGGCGTAGCCCGAACGGGCGCGTGCCCGAGAGGGCGCGGGGCGCGCACGACGCACTCCGGCGGGGCGCG
>NC_057811.1:463518680-463528117 GCF_018294505.1 Triticum aestivum
GAGTGGTGCTGGGCCGCAGCTGGGCCGGCCTGTTGCTGGGCCGGAGCCAAGTGGGGGGGGGGCTTCTCCTTTTATTTTATTTCTGTTTCTGTTTTGTATTTTCTTTTATTTATTTCTCTTTTCTGTTTTAATTCACTTTAAAATATTTAGACATCTTCTAAAAAAATGTTTTCTCCACAATAATTACGAGTGCAATATTTGGCACCCACCGAACATTTTTGTTTCAATGTTTGAAGACATTTGTTTGTTTGCCATATTTTGAATCGGTTTTGAACTAACGAAAGATTAGCAACAATAACGTAGGTGACGTAGCATCGTTAATGTGGGATTACTGTAGCATGATTATCCGGGCGTTACATCTGGCCTCCCCACTTCGTACGTCATGCTGTATCCGTGATCAAAACATGCAGCGGGATGTAAAGTTATTGCTCTGTCCGATGCACCCATAAGTACCGGGACACCACAGTTATGATTAACGAAACAACATAGTCACCATCATGGAGATCCGCAAGAGCTCGCCGAGGCCTTTCCGTATGAGGCGATCCCCGTGCCTTGCCCCGCATGCATTTTGGTGCCTGTTCATGGGGCAGTTTATCCAGTTATACTTTGAAGTAAAAAAGTTCATAATAGATACGTGCAAATATTTTTGATATGATGTTTAGATATTGTTACTCCCTTCGATCCATATTACCTAGCTCTGAAATATGTCTAGACACATCCATTTCAGCGACAAGTAATATGGATCGAAGGGAGTACAAGTGCTTGATTTGAAATTCGACAATACAATTCAGTGTATGAAATTTGACTTGCATCAGGATTGCCTTGATTATGTGTTTGTTCTATAGTTTGCTTAAATTGCATTGTTTAAAAAAAAATCTAAATATTTATTTTGCCATCATACTTTTATCCTGAGAAACAAAGTAGTACAAACACGCATGCACACTCCTCCTTGAAGTCATTAATCTGAACTATGTATCATCAGTGAACATTTTTATTGTGGATGTAGATATTGTTGTGAACACTAAGTCGTAGAAATTATCCCATGAAAGTTAGTTGACTTACAAAAATATGTCAAACATGTTTGTAGGTCATGGAGTCTTTATTTTCTTAAGTGTGGAATAATAGGGTTGCCGTGCCTCATTCTGGTAAGTTCTCCTAATGTTCTCTTTCTATAAAACATTGTTCTTTGAGTACTTTATTATATCTCAATCATTTTGTTGTCAAATCTCTTTCTTCTAACATGTTCCTATAGGGAAAAATAATGATTGCTCCAGATGATAATCATGTTTTTCTTTCCAACAAATAACTAAATCATGTTTTTCTTTCCAACAGATTACTTAAAGACAGTGTTTCATATCTGTCAAAACTTGTCTCGTGAACAATGAATCTCTTTGGTTTTTCTTCATGGAAATAACAAAAAAAAAACTGAGGGGTCATGGAAATAACAATTAACAGTATTACCTTCGAATTTTTGTTCTATTGTTGGGGTAACAATAATGATTATCTAACTTTCAATTAGTACAACATCCTCACTTAAAAATAAGCAAAATTTCCTCGGAATGGTAGACCGATTTTATCAGCAATAAAAAGTTCACTCCAACTCAAGTTAATCTTAAAAGAAAAAGATAGTCTTTATTGTTCATTTAAAATTCGAGAGGCATGTGTAAGCACTTAATTTGGTATTAGAACATCAATTTCAATTATATCTGCAGTCTGCTAGCAAGTAGTGTTATTCCACGTTGTGCTTGATTTTGTCATTTTAATCTTGGTACGTAATGAATAGCATATGAATATTGAGAGATTAACGATTTGAAATTCATAGCAATTGATAACATATCAATCCGGATTGTGTATCCACATACTTGAGTATTGTCATTGTTTTCTCAGTTATACTTCTAAAAAATCATCGATTGCAAAGTCAAAGTAATAATATGGAAATATTCTCCAATGATTCTTTCTTCTTATTACCTTTTTATGTTAAGGAAATAACTTTTTATTCCGTTATTGACCGGCCGATATTTGATAGACCCTACAACTTTGAAGTTGCTAAATACATTGATAGATCCATTCAGTTTATTTACATTGTAGCATAAATTATATGACCCTAGAACACCAAGTTTAAAAATTAGTAGTAGTAGTAAAAGTAAAAGCACAATAAACCTAATATAATATAGCTTTCCCTCTATCAAAGATCACAATTCACGTCGATGCTCATAAGTAGACTAGATGATACCCCGCGTGTTGCTGTGGGAGTTGGTTGCAATATATTTTGATGAGAACTAAAATTCAAAATACATATGATTTTTGTTGTACAAAAATAATATAAGGCTAAATTGGCGTTGACAATTCCATGAACAACAATTGTGGTAACAGAAGGTAATATATCTACTGCTAGTAGAGTAAGTTTACTATAAATATGAACATAGTATATATCAATGCATGATTGCCGAGGGACTATCATGATTATCTAAGAGTGCCAATTGTGTTATTTGACAATGCACTAAACAGAAATAGGTTGGTGCAGAAAAAGAGAGATGTTGAGGAATAGTGCCGCATCATATTTGTATGCCGCAAGTAGATATTAGTACATGGTGTTTATAAAGGTCAAAACTAAGAAAGATGTACCCTCCATTTCCCCCTTTGAATTGCTTGATGTGACTGCACAACCCCGACAAAATGCAACTTAGAAGCCTGAACTCACAGCCTTCCTCAACATCAGATAAATAGGTATGACGAAGTGAAACCTAAGTTTTTAATTTGGCTATTCCTATTTGTGAGAATAAGCTCCGACCTATAAGCATCAACTAGTAGATAGATATTGGTAAAGTCAGTTTAATTTCATATTTATTACTACCATATAATGAGAGATGTGAAATAGAACAATGGATATAGATGATGAATGGTGTGCGGCAGATGAAGCTTTTCTTGCACACAGGGCCTACCAGGCTACAAAAATCAGAACTAGGCTAGATCAACCATGCAAGTTAACAAAACCTTGCACTTTTCATTTATATGTGCTTGTAGTGCCCATGATGGTCAGAGATAATCCAAATATATGGTGATGTGACAATTATCAGTCTCCTGCTACTAAATAGATCATGTACTCTCATGGTTCCTCTTGGTTGTACTGCAAATTGGTTCTGAAGACTAAAGATTGAAATTGTCATAAATTAAACTTAAGAGGGTGTGCTGATGACTTACTTTTGTAAAGTACCGATGAAGCGTCTAATTCCCCTGGATGAGAGCCGGCATTGTTATATTGAGTAGCGAGGGAGAAGATCCTCCCGAGAGAATTACATGCATACGATTGTGGGACTAACCGTAGAAGAATTAATGGGGTTGGGGAGTTGAGCTAGATGCAAAGTCTAAAAGAATAAATCCTACGCCTGTCTCCTAGGAGTAGCGCCCAAGGCACTTGGGTGGCTCACAATATTACATGTTTAATACCCTCCCTTAATCTAAACTCTGCAAGTTGAGATTACGTCTAAACTCTTCAAATGGTCTTGTAGCCAAAGCTTTCGTGAATCCATCCACAACTTGATCTCTCGAGTGTACAAAACGAATGTCTAGTTCCTTGTTTGTAACTCTTTCTCTGAAAAAATGATAGCCTATCTCAATATGCTTGGTTCTTGCATGAAACACGGGATTACAAGTATGTAGCACCAAGGTTGTCGCACCAAAGACAAGGAATTTGTGTGTGATGAAGACCAAGTTACTTAAGAATGGCCTTTACCCAAATAATTTATGTCGTTGCATTTCCCGATTCCTTATACTCTGCCTCAGTACTTGACCTTGAAACTATAGCCTGTTTCTTTGCACACCATGAGACTAAGTTAGGACCAAAGAAAACTGCAAAACCTTAGTTGACCTTCTGCCATCCAGACAACCTGTCCAATCAGAATTAGAGAAAGCACTCACAAGAGTGGACGAGGACTTGCTGAAGGTCAATCCAACACTCAAAGTGTTTTTCACATATGTTAACATGCATTTTGCTGCAGTCCAGTGAGCATTCATGGATGCATGAAGAAACTCACAAACTTTATTGACTGAAAAAGAGTGTCAGGTCTAGTAAGGGTAAAATATTGTAGTGCACCTACCAAGCTTCTGTATTTAGTACCATCCTCCTGACTCAAAAGTTCTCCTTCAATGAGAGAGAGTTTTTCCGAACTAGACAATGGTGTTGGTGAAGGTTTACAATTCTGCAACCCAACTCTTCTCAAGAGATCTGTTGCATATTTTTCCTGAGAAAGATGAAGACCACCTTCTCTGTTTTTCTTAACCTCAATACCAACGAAGAAATGCAAATTTCCCAAATCCTTGAGAGCAAATTCTGAGTTCAAAACTGACAAAAGAGCTATCACTGCTTCATTTGAGGAACTTGTAACAATGATGTCATCAACATAAATAAGCACGAAAATTGACATATGTGACTTATTGTAAATGAACAGTGTTGTTTCATATTTTGAAGGGACGAAACCAAGTTGTTGCAACTTTGTACTTAGGCGAGAGTACCATGCTCGAGGGGCTTGTTTTAGTCCATAGAGAGATTTATCAAGCCTGCACACATGATATGGTTTGTTCTTATCTTCAAACCCAGGAGGTTGCTTCATATAAACTTCCTCTTCCAGAACACCATGAAGAAACGCGTTCTGCACATCTAGCTGCGTGAGACTCCATCCTCTGGATACAACAATAGACAATACAAGATAGATAGTAGTAGCTTTAACAACTGGACTGAAAGTATCCTCATAGTCTATGACATACCTTTGCTTGAAACCCTTAGCAACAAGCCTGGCTTTATAACGATCTATTGTACCATCGGACCTTCTTTTTATTCTAGATACCCCCTTGCAATCAATCACATTTTTACCTTGACGCGAAGGAACCAAATGTCAAGTGCTTTTTTTTCTTCTGAAGAGCCTAAAATTCAGCATCCACGGCTGCCGTCCACCTTGGATCAACAAGAGCCTCATGATGTGTTCATGGTTCTCCTGTGGATGCAGCCAAACCATATTTTATTTTGTAATTGACAGGTTGAATAACACCTGCGTGGAGATGTGCACATGGTGGTGTGGCAGTTTGCTGCACAAAAGATCTAGTGACCGCAGCTGAAAAATAGTCAATAGTAGGGCTCGAAACCGATCCCGAGGATGCTCCTGCCTTGCCTGTTGTGTCACCTGATGTCTACTACGCAAATTTATTCTTGTAGACTTGTGTCGGGCCTCCAAGAGCAGAGTTCTGTAGGACAGTAGCAATTTTTCCTCAAGTGGATGACCTAAGGTTTATCAATCTGTGGGAGGCGTGGGATGAAGATGGTCTCTGTCAAACAACCCTGCAACCAAATAACAAAGAATCTCTTGTGTCCCCAACACACCAAATACAATGGTAAATCTATAATACATGTAGCGATCCGACCTCAAACGGTCAAATCTCTGTGCTTCAGTCTCATCCCTGGATCGGGAATGCTGACACACACAATACTCGAAGGATTTATAACAGAGTGCAATCACACACTTATTACATCGAATGTCTCAAAAGAGAACTTATTACAATAAATATGGCTTAAGGCCATCTAAATAAGATAACAGCGGAAGGCTTGGAAGATAAAGTGAGTCCATCAACTCCAACGGCATAGCTGAGTGCACGACAACGACCTAGCGCACCTTACTCTTCGTCTGAAAATTCTGCAACATGATATGTTGCAGCCTGAAACGGGTCAGCACATGGAATATGCTGGCAATGTAACACAGTAGAGTAATGAATAGAATAATTGCTATCACTACATGCATATATGGCTGGTGGAGGCTCTAAGGTTATATGGTTTTGCGAAAAGCCAATTTTTCCCTACAACAAAGGAATCTATTTTATTTAACTACAAAGTTGGTTGAAAACATTGAGAATGGTAAAACCCCATCTCAATCCCAATTAAAAGTGATTAACAACCCAACAAATTAATTTAGGGTGGGCTTTAGGGGAGAGAGAGAGGGGCTTCCTAGGGCAGGCCGCGCCCCCAAGGCCTAGTCCGAATTAGACTAGGGGGAGGGGCGGCGCCCCCTCCTTCCTTCTCTCCTAGAGAGGGACGGCCCCTCCCCTCCTCCACTCCTTTATATACGGGGAGGGGGCACCCCATGATACACAAGTTGATCTTTTAGCCGTGTGCGGTGCCCCCCTCCACCATAATCCACCTCGGTCATATCGTAGCGGTGCTTAGGCGAAGCCCTGCGTTGGTAGCATCATCATCACCGTCATCACGCCGTCGTGCTGACGGAACTCTCCCTCGAAGCTCTGCTGGATCGTGAGTTCATGGGACGTCACCGAGCTGAACGTGTGCTGAACTCGGAGGTGCCGTGCGTTCGGTACTTGGATCGGTCGGATCGTGAAGACGTACGACTACATCAACCGCGTTGTCATAACGCTTCCGCTTACGGTCTACGAGGGTACATAGACGACACTCTCCCCTCTCGTTGCTATGCATCACCATGATCTTGCGTGTGCATAGGAATTTTTTTGAAATTACTACGTTCCCCAACATTGTATCCCTCATCAATCACTTATGATGAGAGAGTCACCCCAGTGGGTTACTGTGAGACGCGCTACTCGTTTAAAGAGTGTAGTGTCATCCTCCCCACATGATTCTCAAGAAACAGCAAGGCTAAATGAAGATAGTCAACATAGCTCTCTAGTTGATGACCGCAATTCCCCCACACCACCATCGCAGGTGCTTGCTCTTACTTGGCAGTGTGATATATGGTTGCATGTTGCATATGGTGTCTACCTTGTAATGCTTCTAATTAGGGTAAATTGCATCTGCTTAGTTAACACATTATACCTGTGAATATGTCATTCCTTCCTATTTTTGGTACATACTACGTCTTTCTATTAACCATGTTCTTACATCAAACTACTTTTCTTGTGTATCCCTCATCAAGCACTTCTGACGATACACCTTCAAGTTGACAGTGTGATATTGGTTGCATCTTGCATATCATTTCAAACATGTATTGCCTCTAATTTTTTGAAGTGCCACTTATAATGAGACATATCTAACTTGGTAGAGTGATTTTGGTTGGATCTTTCATATGGTGTCTAGATTGCATTGCTTCCAATTTGTTGAAATGCCTTCTGCTTAGCGTTTTTCATACATATTCCATCCTCCTACAATGTGGTTGCCATACATAAAAGTTGTGTTCGTCAGTATCATGCAGCAACGAATTTGGAAGTGCGAATTTCATTCCTTTTTCTTGTGTGTTTACTTGACAAGGCAAAATCTAAAAGGACAAAGGCACGGAATGATGGTGGTCCTCTGGAGCAACCGAAACAGATGATCTCTGCAGATTCTCCTGCTACTCCTACTGAAGTGCAAATCTCATCTCCCCTACTCCACAACCCTAGGTGCTTGCTGTAACATGGCAGTGTGATATCTGGTTGCATGTTGCATATCGTGGCTAGCTTGTATTGCTCCTAATTTGTTATATTGCATCTCCTTAGCTTACACATTATACATGTGAATATGACATGCCTTCCTGTTTTTGGTACATACTACATCCGCCTATCACACCATGTTCTTATGTCAAAATCGGATCCGGATTTTTGTACTGATTTTTTTGATATATTATGCATTTTTTTCGACATCGTATGCAAAAGATATGGCCATTTTACTTTTTCATAACACTTTTTTGCAAAACATGTCCAAATTTAAGTTTTTTAATTTTCCTAACTAATAGATGTAGTAACATAACTACATCTCGAAGGATTTTAATTTTTGAAG
Organism: Triticum aestivum; assembly: GCF_018294505.1. Taxonomy (NCBI): domain Eukaryota; kingdom Viridiplantae; phylum Streptophyta; class Magnoliopsida; order Poales; family Poaceae; genus Triticum; species Triticum aestivum. The sequence continues at coordinate 463,526,449 of NC_057811.1, forward strand.
TTTTTATCATTTTCTTTTTCTTTTTATAAAACTGAAAAGGCGATCCACACGGGGGGAGGGTAGAGTTTGGAAATGGGACCTTTAGTCCCGGTTTGAGACACGAACCGGGACTAAAGGGCATCGTACCCTTTAGTTCCAATTCATGTCTCAAACCGAGACTAAAGGTCTAACATTTAGTCTTGGTTTGAGAAACGAACCGGGACTAAAGGGCACCGCACACTTTAGTCCTGGTTCGTGTCTCAAACCGGGACTAAAAGTCCCATTTGAACCGGGACTAATGCCTTCCCGGCGCCTTAGCCGCTGGAACCGGGACTAATGCTCACATTAGTCCCGGTTCGTGATGCAACCGGGACTAATGTGTATAGGGAGCTGTGACCAAAGCCCTATTTTCTACTAGTGGACACATCAAAAGTACTCCAGTGTATAGAGCCTTGCCTCTAAGGTAGGCCCCACATGGTTTGCCTCTTTTTCTAACATAACGCGTCAAGTCGCAATTGTTTTGTTCACCCATGGTAGGCGATGCTCCATCAAGTGGACAACCAGTACACGTGTCAAATTATCACATGGGTTGCCTTTTCGTACAGAAATGAGCTCCACCGTGTACCCACGCGGGTGTGGTTGGGAAAGAGACGGGAGTACGTGCGCTTTCCAGTAGAAATGAGCTCCACTGTGTACCCACATGGGCTGCCTTTTCGTCCAAGGCTCCACCGTCCTCCACAACTTCTTGTTTCCAGCGAACCACAAGAAGATCGTTGGAAAAACAGAAGGAGGACACAACACTGCCAGCAGAAAGAGGTACTCCTCTTCCCTTGTTCATGCAAATCTTACGTCTCTACTCACACCGTATTCATCCCACGAAAGAAACTATTTGACACTACTAGGGAAAACCTTATACATAGAATCTTACCAGTGGCGCTGGACAAAACATGGCGCTACTGCTACTTAGTAGTAGCGTTTTTAAATAGACCGCGCTACTGCTACTACTTTAGCAGTAGCGCGTTCTGCAAAACCGCGCTGCTGCTATATTTGTATTGGGTGCAGATGGCTAGCCCCACTTAGCAGTAGCGCGTACCACTGAGTGGCGCTACTGCTACGGCCCATAGCAGTAGCGCGTTTCTCTGAAACGTGCTACTACTTACTTACCTTATCACTACAAAAAAAGACACATCCGTGACATTTTGGGCCGAACGAAATTTTTTCTGTCATACATATGACACTTCTATGACGATAATTGTGACAAAACCCGGTATCATCATAGATGTGGTGGGCTCCTACTTCTATGACAAAAAATCATGACAGAAAATGGGCTTTTCGTCCTGGGCGGGCCGGAGACGCAGCTGCATGACATTCTTTGGGCCGTCCATGACGGACAAAACCGAGGTAGAAGCGAGGGGGAGGAAAATTTCGGGGAGTTCCCGGTTACGGTGGGAGGTCGGGGGCCGAGCGATGCGCGTTTCTCTCGTACACGTACGCGCATGTGTGCGAGGCGTTGGCTCTAACTGAACCCGAGCGAGGCGTTGGGCTCTAACTGAACCCGAGCGATTGCACTGCAGGCTATGTGTTACTGAACCCGAGCGATCGATCGATGGCTGTTAACTGAACCCGATCGAGCGATTCCTTCGCTACTGCTGCTAACTAAAGCCGATCGTTTGGATGAACAGTGAGCGTC
>NC_057811.1:463528583-463528922 GCF_018294505.1 Triticum aestivum
TGTGAAGGGCTGGATGAACAATAGACGGTGGAGGGGTGCCCGTGGAGGGGTGGTTGAACAGTAGCCGGTGGAGTTGCGCGCGGTGGAGGCTGGATGAACAGGAGCCCGTGGAGGCTGGAGGAGGTCGACGGTAGCCCGTGGAGGCTGGAGGAGGTCGACGGTGGAGATGAACAGTATCCCGTGGAGTCCCCTTTTGCGGTACGCCACACCCCTCCCGATGAACAGGACCCCCGTTTCAACCGTAGGAGGTCCGTTTCGTCCGTTTTGCGGTACGCCACACCCCTCCCGATAAACAGGACCCTCGTTTTGACCGTAGGAGGTCCGTTTCGTCCGTTTTGC
>NC_057811.1:463529053-463548586 GCF_018294505.1 Triticum aestivum
ATCAACAGGACCCCCGTTTCGACCGTAGGAGGTCCGTTTCGTCCGTTTTGCGGTACGCCACACCCCTCCCGATTAACAGGACCCCCGTTTCGACCGTAGGAGGTCCGTTTCGTTCGTTTTGCGGTACGCCACACCCCTCCTGATCAACAGGACCCCCGTTTCGACCGTAGGAGGTCCGTGTCCTCCGTTTTGCGGTACGCCAGACCCCTCCCGATCAACAGGACCCCGTTCTGAACGTAGGAGGTCCGTTTCCTCCGTTGTGCGGTACACCAGGCCTCGTTTCCATCGCCTGTTCCGCCCAAGCCCTCCCGATGAACACGACCACGCATTCCGTTCCGATCCAGCCAGTTGGCTCCCATGCGTTCCGTTGCCTCCCGATGAACACGACACATTCCGTTGCCTCCCCATGAACACGACGCATTCCGTTGCCTCCCCATGAACACGACGACGACGCTGTTTCTCCGTTCCAACCCAGCCATGTACACGAGCCCTGGCCATACGTATGCGCGAGTAGGCGTTCGAGACCCTGCCCGTATGTACACATACGTGGCCGCATTTTCTTTCTTGCACCCTGGCCGCTGTACGTACGTGTACATGCTACGTGCGCGCCTCTACTACGACACGTACGCGCCTCTACTACGACACGTGCGCGCCTCTACATCCACCAGTATATATGTACGTACACGTTCGCGACCAGAATGACAACGCTACATACGCTTCGACCAGGTGGGTCCCGACTGTCAGGCACTTCCTTGCCTGTGAAGATGTAGCTGGTGGGTCCCAGCAGTCAGGGGGGCGAATCGTTTTTTTGCCCGGACGCACTTCCTTGCGTCCGAAGATTTAGCTGGTGGGTCCTAGCAGTCAGGGGGAAACGTTTTTTTCGCGAAATACAGTGGCCCGTCCGGTGGGTCCCAGCTGTCAGGTGGAGGAATCATTATTTTCCGCGTAATAAGGAGGCACTTCCTTGCTGCGGCCATGGACCCAGCTGTCAGCCTCTCCACGTACAGTCCACGTCCGATGGAAGTCGTTCCTTGACCATGTTGACCATGCCGCGCCGAGAGCACCAGGGCGGTGGACGACGGCGAGGCCTAGGAAGGGGATGACGGGGAGCCGCCGAAGACGCGGCAGTGGAAGCCCGCGCGGAGAGGAGTATGAGGGTTCACTCGTTCGGCTGCGGTGTGAGGCTGCCGTCGCCGCAGGGCCTGGCCAGCGGTGGGAATAGTAGGGGGCGGTGAGGCCTCCGCGGCAGCACAGCCGGCCACGGGAGGCAGGAGCATGCGGCACGACCGGCGCTGCGTTGGGCGGCCGGAGCAAGAAGACCAGAGGTTGAAGAAGCACTACGGCCGTTGGATGGACATCGTACGGTCACTGAAGCTAGAATCGTTCATATTGACTAAAGTTGACAAAGGCCCCCGTCCCAGTCAACTTAGTAGGCCCACAAGTCAACCTCCCACCATGATGGGTCCCAGCTAGCAAGGGGAGTATTCATTTTTTTGTGCGTAATAAGGAGGCACTTCCGGAGGGTCCGAGCTGACAGCGGGGGAACATTTTTTTTGCGAAATACGCTGGCCCGTCCGGTGGGTCCCAGCAGTCATGGGGAAAACATTTTTTTCACGAAATAAGGTGGCCCGTCCGGTGGGTCCCTGCTGTCAGGTGGAGGAATAATTATTTTGCGCGTAATAAGGAGGCACTTCCTTGCGGCCGCCTGGACCCAGCTGTCAGCCTCTCCACGTACAGTACTCTTCCGATGGAAGTCGGTCATTGACCACGTTGACCACGCTGCGCCGAGAGCACCAGGGCGGTGGTCTGGACGACGGCGAGGCCTAGGAAGGGGACGACGCGGAGCCGGGGAAGACGCAGCAGTGGAAGTCCGCGCGGAGAGGAGTACGAGGGTTCACTGGTTCGTCTGCGGTGTGAGGTTGCCGTCGCCGCAGAATAACAGGGGGTGTGGGTGAGTAGAGGGATGGCCTGGCCAGCGGTGGGAGTAGTATGGGGCGGTGAGGCCTTCGCGGCATCACAGCTGGCCACGAGAGGCAGGAGCACGCGACACGACCGGCGCTGCTTTGGGCGGCCGGAGGAAGAAGACCAGAGGTTGAAGAAGCACTACGGCCGTTGGATGGACATCGTACGATCACTGCAGCTAGAATCGTTTATATTGACTAAGTTGACAAAGCCCTTGGTACGCGTCAACTTAGTAGGCCCACAGCTCGGATTTGGCAGAGAACATATAGCCCATTTGCGATTTGTAAGAATGTATAGCCCATTTTTTAATTCTAATGGAATTTACTACAGCCCATTTACAGTTTGTTAAAAGTACAGCCCAACTTCTAGCTAGGACAACGATTAATAATTTCAAACAACCGCTCAAAACAGAATAAAAAAAATCCCACATTTTGATGGGATCCGAAATATTTTTATCTGAAATTTCTAGTCAGGTTAAATATAATTTCAAAATAAAGTTGTATTACGTTAAAATCCAACGAAATATTGCGCGCGCAACAAGTATTGAAATTAAAATTTTCAAATTCCAAAAATAATATATTTTTCAAACTAATTACGTGTTTGGTGCATAGTAACTGTCCAGTTATTATAATTGCATCCCATTTATTATTTCTTAAAGTCCATTTTCTTGTTAAGCCTAATGCATACCTCCTAGGAAAGTTTGCAGCCCAGCGGGGCGGAGAATAACAAGTTGACCCGGATATTGTGTACAACTGTCGGCCCAGTTGCATTGCTGATGTTGAAAAAAAGGCCTGTGTAGTACAGTACAACCTAACATGGTTACTCAGCCCACATTCAGCGACACCGGAAAGGCCCAAACAAGGCTTCTGTACAACTTTTTGAAGTCACTGAGCTCAATTAATAACTTAAGAAAAAAGTTAGATTACAGTGGAACCTAATTAAAAGCTGTCACGAGCAAATAAATAATTCAACGGGTCCCACTTGTGCGTGTGCATGTGTGTGTGCGTGTGTGTGTGTGTGTGTGTGTGAGAGAGAGACCCATCGGTCGATGCTCGTAAATACATCTTTCAGCCATATGCATTGCTGATGCTCAGTAAAAACTTATATAGTTGACACAATCATATAGAACATCATAGCACACTGAACTTGCATACAAAAATTTCACGCAGGCGGCACAATCAGGATGGAAGCAGTGGATCGCTACGGGAAGGGCTATGTTGAAACCAACGAAGTCGTACGTAACGGTTCATCGTCTTTATCAATGACGGGAAAATATCTTGAATGGTGTGCAAAGAAAACATACAGACAACACAATAAGTTCTGCTAGCACATTAAGTTGACATACAACCCTTTCTAAAAAAAGTTCAGGTACAAAATTAGAACAGGTCACAATCAAATGTACTGGCATATCAGTGCTTCACACCCATAGCTCGGATTTAACTAGTATCTGACAAGATTCAGTTGTTACCTCAAATTAGAGCACATCCATGCAGCCAGCCCTGCCTCTTCTCCCAAAGAAGCAGTGGCCTCCGCCGTGCGATGGAGTAGGCCCTGTGCCATCCATCGTTCCGAGCAACACGGGGAAAGTCTGACGTTGACTCTTGTAATGGACGTCGTCGACGGACCCTGGCACCAGCGGCGGCGGCAGGACTTCGATTGATGGATTGACCACTTCTTCGACATGCATGAACACTCGATACAGGTACATCGCTAACATGGTCCGCGGCGGCCTTGGTGGCGACGAATAGTACAACCCTGGTTCCTGCACCGGTATCTCAACACAAATCACCTTCGGTATGGTGGACGGCTTCTTCATCCATGCCATAACCGTGAGAGCCCAGTTGTCTGGAGGAACAAACATACTTACGAGCTCACCTCCAAGGTCGTTGATAAGCTCGTTCATGGACTCGCTGTTCCAAGCACGTCGAGGCATGCCGTGGAAGGTAAGATTTGTTAAAAACTCAAGCTCAGAGGGTACCGAGCCCCATCCTGGGTGCCACCGATCAAAGCTCACCAGCGCGCCATCGCAGAACAAACGCCGGGAAGATTCGAACACACGACTGCAGTCGAAAGTTGTCCGGAACCTGACGAAGAAATCAGCCGGTGGCGGACAGACTTCGACGAGCAAGTCACTTATTTGGATGCCGTGCGCAATGCCAAGAGCTTTGACAAGGTCGTCCGGTGAGACAGGAGGCTGGTCGCCGTTGATGGTTACCATCAGCACTTTGCCGGCAAACTGGTCGTCAAGCGCCGCCATGCCACTGTTGAGCGACAGCACGCAGCTACTGAAGGCAGGATGGACCTCAGGATCTCCGGCTCGGAGATCCGCGTTGACCGGCGACATGATAGTGCGCTTGAGTACAGGGAGTACAAGAGGGGGATTTGGGGGAACTGGAGTAGGAATCTAGATTCCAGAGGTGGGGGAGGGGCGGGAGACTGGGGATGAAAAGGGAGCATGAATTTCGAGCACGCACCAATATGCTCTCGGCGTGCAAGCGCACGAAAACACCGGTGGCGCCCACATGTCGGCCTAGGAGTCTTTATTCTTTCTTTTTTGGAGAGCCCGGCCTTTTTTTCAGGATCTTTTGAGAGCCCGGCCTGAGAGTCATAATTGACATGTTTGGCATTGCGTTACTACTCGGCCCGTATTCAACGACACCTCACTGGCCCAAACAAGTGTACATCATCGAAAAGACACTGAGCTCAAATTATATAACTTGAAAAAAGGAGATATACTCTGAACACTGGAGAATGGTGATGCCCTCATTTAGCCCACCAGTAGTTCGAGACAATAAACAGTTCGAAACAACGATATATACAACATTCAAACACTGACTAGTGACTACTACTGACATAAACAGCAAGACATGATAGTTCATAAGAAGTCTTGCTACACCACCAAAACGCACCCATCTGCAGCGCTCAGACTCTCGTGATCCAGACGAGAATGACATTCTAAACAGAAGCAACTATTACATAGTAAGAGTGACATAGACGAGGATGACCAAATGACAAGGAATATGCATAACAAAAGAAAGAACTACCCATCCAGAACGAGCAGCAAAGACAACAAAGTCATTCGAAGAGATGATACAACACCATCATAATTTGCAGCCCCGCTTCAGCGACCAGTGATCCGGAGACACAAGTACTCCACCCTTTCAATGCAACAACCCAATTACCTATCAACCTGAAGGCTTGAACCACATCACTGCCTGTCGTAATTGAGACATCCAAGGATCAAAGTTAATCCGGATGCCTTTGTCATTCTCACCTTCTTTTGGCTGCAGGCTGTATCGTTGACAATCAGGGGAGTTTGCTCCCGAGTTCCTAGGGCTCGCCGTGTAGACACAGTTTTTCATAGCAAACAGAGCCTCTCTGCCAAGGTCATTGCCAACGGTGATCTCCTGGTTAATCGGATAATTGAGTCCGAGAAACAGAGAGTGTGAACCAAGGCTGTTTACCCGCCTCCAACTAAAAAATCCTAAAGGACCCAACAAGCTGGTATCCTGCTCATAGACGTAACAACCACTTTCCTGATACTCACGTATTACACGGTGCTTGTATACAGTGGGGTTTTTGCAATATAACTTTTCCGGCTCATGTGTCCGAATGATCATCAGTCTTTTGCCGTCGTCTGATCGAGCGAGGAACCAGTTGTGCTTCCCTGTTTTTGGCAAAGGTGGTGTGATTACGAAGGGCAGTAACTGTAGGGACACTACATCATATCAAAAAGGACAGGCATTGTTAATGTAAGGTCAGCATTGTTCAGAGTATGAGTAGGATAATGCAAGAAACAGCATTGATATGTCCCTGTTGGAACTGGGAGGAAAATAGAGGGAAATGTATACTAGGTTCGAAAATATAGAAGTGCCATGCATGGTTATACTCATGTCATGTTCGAAAATCGATTCTTCACAGGAAACTACCATGTCATGCATGTTATGTACTCCTTCCGTTCCCAAATATTTGTCTTTCTAGGCATTTCAAATAGACACAACATACTGATGTATGTAGACATATTTTAGAGTGTAGATTCACTCATTTTGCTCCGTATGTAGTCACTTGTTAGAATATCTAGAAAGACAAATATTTGGGAACGGAGGGAGTAATCATGTTCTATCCTCACAAACAAATTCTTCAAGGTACCTAACAGACCATGCATTGTTATATACTCGTGTTCTGTGGGCAAATTTTTTGTGAGGATATTATTCTAGCCATTGATTGCTGAAGGGCGAATATAGGTATGTACACATGGTAAGCATTGCAGGATTTCACTACTTCCAAATATAGAGTTCTCCATATGCAAATTTACTTCCCTAATGTATGGTTAGATGAAACCAACAGTGTGGTGCATGTTTCTACATCATGAAAATGAGGAAACTAACATGGCCATTGATACACACTCATATTTAGTAGTAGTATATAGATTACTGTAAAATAAGGATAATATCCATATATTCCTAACCGTTTGATTATTCAGGGTACAAATTGGCTGTAATGACATGGTCACAATCGCATGAATTAACTCATTCCAAATATAGCTGATTTACGGCGTCTCTAATACATTGCCATAGTTCTACTCAAATTCTGCTCAAACAGGGATATGCCAATCATCACAAAAAGTTCAAACAGTGTCATGGCGTCATCATTAACATGAGACGAAAACAACTTACACGCGCCGTCCCAGCAATACGTGGTGCCATCTGCTTTGTTGATCGCGTAGATGATGCCATTGTGTTCAATAGCATCACAGAAGTGTGTATCAGCTTTGACGATGATCCACTGCGAGCCGAGTTGTCTCCAGCTAAAGAAGGCACCGGCGTATTGATAGGCGAGTCCGCGGTCGAACAAGGCAATTAGCTTGAAGTCTACGTAATTCGGATGTCGTGTGGGCACTTGGCAGATTACAATCTTCTGCAAAACAAGGTCCGTCCAACTGACGTAGTAATCTAGATGACTTGGACCACGATGGTAATACTCTATATAATCCAACGGAGGAAGGATAATCTCATGGGAGGTCTAGAAGTTCACGAGCACCAACTTTTTACCGTCTTCTCTGAAGGCAGCCATCCAGTGGGAGTTCATGCCGACCCAGTACATACCTGCCAAGAAGTTTCAGGCGATGGTGATCGGATCGATGTCGAGGGAAATGATGTACGGCGACCCACTACATACCTGCAAAGAAGTTTCGGCTAATGGATATCGGATTGAAGTCGAGGGGCATCATGCACGCCTCCGTATCATGGTGAGCCAATCTCGCAAGACCAGATAGCAGCAAGCAGGGTGTCTTGAAAAGCTTAGGCCTCGCTTCGACGATGGCCGTGTGCATGTCCCTCGAGCATGCAGCCAGCCGCAGGGCGCTCAACATATCCATACACGAACAACAGAGGTCGAGGATGTCACTGGGGAGATTGCTCCAATCGCGGCTCATATGGATGCTGCACGGTTCGCGTTCGGCCATGGTGGAGTTTGGAAGGGGGCTTGATTTACGGGGGAGAAGGATGTCGGTGCTGGAGCGGCTAGCGAGGGAATAGTGGTACTGGGGGAGGCGAGTGAGGCGACGGTACATGGGGGCACAGTGAGATGGAGACGGAGACGGAGACGGAGAAGGGGATGGAGATGGAGTGGTGCTATGGGAGCGGAGAGGGAGACGAGGCGAGGTGCCAATGTGCTGTACAGCGGCGGTGACAGACTGCACAGTGCACAGGGTGAGGCTGACTTTGGTAACCCGAACACGCCACCTGGACTAGTGTCAGGCGCAGGGTGTTGTCACTTCACTGTGAGGACCGGATGAATAGTATTTTGACCATCAAGTGAGTACCACAGTTGTACTACTACTACTACTACTACTACTACTACTACTACTACTACTACTACTACTACTACTACTACTACTACTACTAGTAGTAGTAGGAACATGAGTACTCAAGTATTGTATAGCGGAAATAGGTCTCTCGTGCTAGCATGCCTGTTCACTTCATCGTTCAGGTATCATCCATATTGCGAGCAGAACCAAATTCTCGTGCATGCCCAATCAACGCCCTGCCGCGATGCATGCAGTGGTCGTTCTGGTGCATGAAGGACGGCATGCAGATCGTTCCACACTTGAGAAGAGGAAAATGGAAAGGTAGAACGCGGCAGCAGAGGAAGAGAACGCTGGCTAACGAGGCTGGGAGGGGATCGAGCAGGAAGTTAATGCTCCATGCCTAAAGGTTTTGGGAAAACCTGATTTTCATAAGGTGACTTATACTCACCTAAACGGAGGGAGTATTCCTTAACCAGAGAATGTTGTGTCTCCCACTCACGCGCTCAAAAAAAACTATGACACATTTTTTTATCTGTTTGCATAGGTCCCACCTATCAGGAAGGATGGGCACGTACACGAACAGGTACGACTCATCAGTCTACCCGCATAGCCTTTTCGTTTAGTCTACCTAGGCGTCTAATCAACTGCCTGCACGCCACTTCTCCCATTTACTTCTCAATCGGGAACCGATTCTCCTCGGCTTCTTCACCTCCCCTTCGTCTTCATTTGCATCCAAACCCCACTGCGTTCACATTGTTTTAACCTCTTTAAATAATCATCTACTACTTCAGTTAGACTAGCCATCTAATCCTAATTCTCCAAACCATGGCCCTCCATTCCAGCGGTTCCAAATGGCGAAAGAGATCGAGATGCAGGTTTTTAGCATCCAACATGTCCTCGTCGAAGGCTCAATGCGCATAGTTGCCACCGTCGCCGTCCACCCAAGGGTTGTTCGGCAGTGGATCAACAATGTATCCAACTCCCTCGAAAAGGTAGAGACGAGGGTCATTGGTCTCGACGCAGAGTACACGGAGCGTGCCCCTGGGAAGATCCAGCGCGCCGCCGTCCTTCAGCTGTGCCTCGAAGATGATGTTTTGGTGTACCACATCATACACTCGCCCTCCATACCAGGTGAGCTTCACGATTTCTTGTCTCGGGAGGACGTATACTTCTATGGGGCAGCCATTGAAGGGGACAAACAGAAGCTGGAGCCATACAACCTTGATTTGAAAAGCATCGCTGACCTACAAACCAGAATCAAAATTCTTGTAGAAGATTGTGATAAACAGACACCATCCCTATTCGACGTAGCAAATTTTGTGCTCGGTACAAATCTTCAGAAGGGTGACGAGACGGTGGCATTAAGGTCGTCTTGATGGGAGAATTATCCCTTGACGTACGAGCGGATAAAATATGCTGCCCTCGATGCCCGTGTGAGTTTCGAGATAGCTGCAAGGTCCAAAGAGCTTGTTGCGAAGCCGTCTCCCACAGAGAATGAGAAGAAGAAGAAGAAGAAGAAGAAGAAGAAAAGGCTGCACCAGCAGGAGGGCATTATGAATGGATGAACTATTTCATCTCTTGTAAAAACAATTATCCCTCTCGGTGTATATTGATATAGATGGAGTATTTCGATGGTGTGCATGTCTTTGGAACAGAGTAGTAGCATGGGTCCACTTGACTATAAGGAACTATTTATCCGCATATATAGCTTTCTTTGCTACTCCTTCCAGTGATCGGTATGCAGTGCATGTGTCCGTAGACATGACAGCTTGTCCATGGAAGTTCAACTACGGCGACCATCACGTTTCATCTCGCGATTCCCACGACGCCTCTCCAACCCACGGCACGACGCCCCCCGACGTGCACCTCACCCCTCTCGGCTGCACCGCCCCTCTGCCTTTGTGTGCATGACATGTGGGCCACCTAAAATGCGGCGAGCATCAAGTTTCTACTACAGCCACCCGCGATTCCCATGACGCCGCTCGAACCCATGAAACCACATGTCCCCCGACCTGCAGCTCACCCCTCTTGGCCCCACTGCCCCTCTGCCTATGGGAGCATTACATGTGGACCAGTCACCTATCGTGTCCACATGTTATTGACTCAAAGGTAGGTGTAGTAAGGCGCTGAAGCTCAGTCCCAACGGCCCTGAGAGGGAAATGTAACTCCTGCGCGAGGGCTTGTGGTGCTCCCGCAGCACGAACTCGTGCCAAACTCGAGATTTGTTTCTTTACTATACATGCACGCAACAATTTAATGGACATTGTAATCTCAACATGTGATGGGGAGCTCTAAATTTGAATTTGAAACTTATAAAACGAAAAGATTCAAAACAAATAAATTGGGAGAGAGGGAGTATATCGTAGGATGTGTCCCATACAAAATAAGTCCCCTGGTTTGTCACCGCGAAGATGCGGTTAGAAAGGAGCACAACGTCTTCCTACTCGTACGGCAAGAAATCGGCCGCAGACAGCATGGTCCGCCTTTGACCGCCATGTGGAAGGTTCGTGCTATCTTATTCAATCTCACCGTGTTTCCATCGTACCAATTCATGCGGTGGCCCGTTGCATGGCTGATCCCAATGTTGGACAAAGGTTCTACGGGAACGGTGTCACGGTTGTAAATGTTGTGCAAATTGATGTTGGTACCCTCCCGTACATATGCAAGCCAATCTCCACTCGCACCGAGCCTAACCTGTGAAACAGTGGGCAAGGGGAGAATTAGGAAATGGACACGGAAGTAGTATTTAGAATGCATTTACTACGTGATCAAACTCATCTTACCCGCTCATCGGAGGAAATCCGAGTGCCCCTCAATGTCGGCATCTCAAGGGGCGTCAACTTGCAACTACGGCCACGCCGCGCTGGAGAGACCCCCAAGGAAACATCCTCATGCGTTCCACGGAACATCAAGATGCATTTGTATGAGTAGTTTATCTTGTGAGAGAAAAGGATGAACGAGGGAAGGCCTCTAGAGATAGAGATGGACACTACTACTACCAATGTGCTGGCCCGTGCGTTGCAATGGATACAAAGTAGTAGAATAATACTTGTTCACGTGCTTGAAATATAAACACTCTAGTTTTGATATACATGTGTCAGCAGACATGACAGCTTGTCCATGGAAGTTGAACCACGGCGACCATCACATTTCTTGTTTCTACCACTGCCACACCCACACGCGATTCCCACGACGCCGCTCCAACCCACGACACGACGTCCCTCGGCGTGGACATGGATCCTCTGACGTGGCTATCACTGCCTTGCCCTGCCTTTCCTTCGCTGACAGATGGGATCCACACTTATGGGTCCCACATGTCAGTGACAGAATGGTAGGATTGTTCGCGTCAGGGGATCCTCATCCCCCCGACGTGCCCCTCATCCCTCTCAGCCCCACCGCTCCTCTGCCTTTGTGTGCATGACATGCGGGCCAGCTGAACTGCGGCGACCATCAATTTTCTACCACAGACACACCCGATTGGACGCGGTTTGCCTGCTCCGCAGCTGTGCTCCGATCCGTACTCCCGCACCATCGAATTTTCATCCAGCGGCTGTGACACACTTCGTCCCGGGCATCAATCCTCAGCTGGAGTACTTATGTACTACAGGTAGTACCCGCCGGTGTGGCCATCTACGCCTCGTAACGCCCCGACGCCCAGCTGTGGCACCCTCGCCACGGCCACGCCACCACCGACCGGTTCATCTCGAATGAGTGAGTCGTGAACCACGCCACCACCATGAGAATGACATGTGGGCCAGCCGCATTTAAGGTCCGCATGTCATTGACTCATAGGCCGGCACTAAGCCACTGAAGTTCGGTCCCGTGGGCCCCGAGAGGGAAATGTAACTTCTGCGGCAGGCCTTGTGGTGCTCCCGCAGTACGAGCTCGTGCCAAAACTGGAATTTGTTTCTTACTACTACCAACTAGTACTAGTAAGGTACACGTGCATTACACGCATGAGATTCTGGTGGTTTGTGCATTATGCTTCTACATGTGGAGCTTCTGGATTCTAACATGTGGCAAAATCTGGTGGAATGTAAGGTTAGGCAAGTTTGATTAACTTAGGTGAGTGTTTGGTTCAAGCCACACCTTAGGCAAGCCACACTAAGGCCCCACATGACATACACACAAAAAATGTGGCAAGATTCCCTTAGGCTTGCCAACTTGTGGCTCTCATTTTGAAGAACTAATAACTTTGCCTAAGCTTAGTTGTGGCAAAGTTAGTCATGAATTAAGTTCAACCATGGAGTCTTCTAGATTATACATGTGGCAGAATCTGGTGGATGATATCCAACGGCCAGTAGTGCTCGGATTTGCCATCTTTGTACCGTCGGATTGGCTTCATCCAACGACCAACTTTCAAAGTTTTTCACACACTATATAGGGGGTATAGATATAGATGTGCCGGTCTGTTGCAATGGATCCAAAGAATATCTATTTAGTGGAGTGCACTCTAAACACATTATCTATTTATTTTTCTCTAACCTTCCGTAGCCATGCAACCAAGCCACATACGCTTCATGGGTGCCCCCCACATCATATTATTCATACTACGTTGATTAAAAAAAGATAAATCACCCAAAACAAGATCTTCCCTTTTTTGTTCCTACGATGTTATGCCGTGCACGTACCTACTAGTTGTATAGTGGTAGTACTAGTAATATAGTATTAGGAGTACAAACTTGGTACTAGTAGGAGTAGTACTAGTACGGAATTCTCCTACTCTATCAACGAGCCCCGTCTGACACCAAATTTCTTGGCTTCCGTGCTACAGCTAGATCTTCCCCTCGTTTTTGTTTTCCAACCCGGCGGCGGGCGGGGTGTCGGTTTGCTCAACAGCGGTCCCACATGAAAGTGAAAATGCTAGGCAACACGCCTTCCCTAAGCTATGTGTCATGCCGGACGGGCCGTGTTGTACTCCCGATTCTCGGGCGTGTGGGGGTGCGACCCGAACGCGGCAGGCCTTTTCCTTTTACCAGCAATGTGCCCATGCGTTGCGACGGATCCAAAGTAGTAGAATAGTAGTATTTGTTCACAAACTTGAAAGAAATCACTATTGTTTTGATATACTCCTAATATATTACTCCCTCCATACCTAAATATTTGTCTTTTTTGAGATTTCAAATGGACTATCACATACGGATTATATAGACATATCCTAGTGTTTCTAGCAAGATGCCCGCGCGTTGCACGAAGTTGATGGAAAAGGTAAGCACAACTTATAAATTGACGGATGGAGTACTAGTTACAGTGATGCATATAATTAAGCAAAGGGATCGCACATGTCGGTATTGACTGGAACGAGGATGCAACAGCACAATAAGAATTAAGGCCACGATGATGCGATCGCAATGGTGGTTACAGAAGGCAAGAAGAAAGATGGATCCACGAACATACGACCTCCTCCTCCTCAACTTAGTGCGCCGGGCCACCGACTGGCGGCTAAGGAGCGGCGGCTTTTGTGGCGAGGTCGAGGTGCTTCTCAGCAAAGGCATCCAAGGCTTCCAGCCGGTTGAGGAAGGCCAACGTCGTACCGTCCTCACTGGCCTTGTAGATGCCTTTGTACATGATTTGCTCGTACACGTGGATGTATAGGTCGACGAATTCTTGCAGGGCGAGGCGCCTCGCGGCGAGCGCGACCTCCAGGTGGACATTCTTCGTGGCGTCGGCGGGCAGTCGCAAGGCCACCTGTGCTTGAAAGAGGTTCCGGCCATGGTGGCCGATTAGGGTGGCAGGGAATGAGGAGCCCGGGCGCGCGGGCTGGAGGAGTACGGCGATGTCGTCCGCGAGCTTCTTGAGGATGGTGAACTTGTTGCTGGTGGCAACAATCATCTGGTCCAACTGAGAGTCGTAGTTGGCGTCGACGGCGGCCATCCACCAGCCGGTCTCCAACACCGTCTGGAGACGATCCTCGGCGCCATGCCGCAGGCCGGCATCGTGGACCATCTGGCGCAGCCGCTGGCCGCTCACGCGCATAGCCGCCATGGGTCTAGAGTGAGCTCTTTTGCGCTTAGTGTAGGTGCTTAGGCAAATGCTTAGGTGCGTACGATGTGGTAGATGCATTGGAATGGAGGGGCGCCTTTATATGAGGGCAATGAGGGCAAACTGCGTTGCATTCACATCATGCAGCCTCTTTTCCCGGACCTCCTCCCATTACTTCCCTCATGCATTAATTGAAGGAGGATGCATTGGCCGTTCAACATATCGGGAACCGCTACTCCCTCCCTCGTCTGCATTAAAGCCGTATCGGGAACTGCGCCGCCTGCTGTCAAATCGAATACTCCCTCTGTCTAGGTGAGTATTAAGTCATCTTACGAAAACCAAATAGTAAACACATAGGCGTGGTGCATTAACTCTCACGTTGTTTCTTATTTTTTGACATAAATAGAGGAATCAATCAAGAAGAGATGTGGGGCTTGTATGCTTTTAATGACTTGAGACTATCAAACATGACATGTAGTGGTCAGTTCGTTGCACAAGAACAAATACAACCCACGTCAGCACACACGCATCTTATATAGCATCACATCCAATGGCTATAAAAGATGAATGAGACCAAATTATATCTCATCTAGATGAGTTCTAGCAAAACTGTATTAATAATACTTAGTACTCCTGCGCCATGTATCATATATTAGTATCATGTAGTACTTTATTTATTGCCATGTATGACACATAGTACTCAACTCTCTCTCTTTCTTCATTTAATTCTACGACACCTCATCAAAATTGCTAAGGCTAGTACCATTACAACCAGCCTTAGCAAATACTAAACATTAAGTTCTCTCGTTTTCCTCTCCACCTTGGTCACCTAGACGGAGGGAGTATACTGCGCGGGCTTTTCCTACGCGGTAGGCGGGGCAGTTCTGCCTAGTCGGTTCGACAGAGACGCGAGAAGACGAGGGAGTAGGCTGCTGCAAACGTAGGGCTGTGTGATTTGACAGCGAGTTACTGCTGGATAGGTGGGGCCCCGTGATTTGACTTGGCATTATCATTTTAACTGCGGCGCTACGACCGGCGTGAGTCTCCCGATTCCTGACCACCTCCATACAGGTGCCTCTCCCAATGCTCCACCATGTAGTAGAGGCTGGCTCTTGCATGAGAGCCCACTTCTCCACTTTTTCCTTGCCTCTCTTTCCTCCACATATGCAAAAATGCCATGTAAAGCGCACTATTGTACTTACTTGCTCCTACAGGTGCTTAAGCTTGCCACATAGGCATAAAGTCTGATGTGGCAAGTTAATCAAGAAGAGAGAGACTAGTTTGGTGACCCAAGGAAGAAAGGTGCTAAGCGCGTGTACCTAGGTGAAAAGACAATTTTGAGTCTATAGCTAATTAAATGAAGCAAACTTAGCAACACCATTTCATTGGAAGAGGTCACTCCTTGGCAAATGCAATAAATACTAGTACTCCCTGTGTCCCATAATATAAGAACGTTTTTGGCACTACACTAGTGTCAAAAACGTTCTTATATTATGGGACGGAGGGAGTATGAAGAAAGAGATAGAGAGAAGTAAAAAAAATAAATACACTTATAGCCAACCTTATAGCCAAAACCTTGTTGTAGTATGAGTGACTAAGTGATGACTATGTATGACATGCCAACATCAGATAGCCTAACGCACCGTGTTAAATCTCCAAGGGCGCGACCGCACGAGCGACGCGACGGTCGTGGTAGGCGCGACCACGATACGGGCTGCTGGCAGCCCTTGGATCTGAGATCAAACGGTCGCATGCTAAGTTGATGAAAATTTGCAGAATAACCCTCCAGGATAGGATATTCACCCATAGGTCTAGAATCACGCCATGCAACCGTTCGATCTCAGATCCAAAGGCTCTCGGAAGCCCGTATCATGGGAGAATGGAAAGCCACTACCCTGCCGTTCGCACGCTGGCAGTTCACTCCTACTTGTCCCCGCACGTCCTTCAATACTACGGCGGTTCGCTCCTAGTCGTCCCGTCCATTCACATTACGGCAGTTCCACTAATCCTAACCCTCCTCCCAAATCCATGGCGTCCCAAATCTCCCCGATCAGCGGTGAGTACAAGGTTAGAACCATCACCGGCTATGAGTTCGACGTCATCTACACCCGTTCTTCCGCGACGGTGAAAGGATGCCTTTCTCGCTTCAGACGCATGTTCGAAGACTCAGATGATGAGTGGGTCGCTGGGCTAGATGTTGAGTACACCATAGTCCTGGGACGAGAGAAGGATCTAAAGCACGAAGAGAGGAAGAAGCCCGCTGTGATCCAGGTTTTCGTGCATGACTTATGCTTGGTCTACCACATATGCCATGCCGACGTTGAGTGCCAAGATTTTAAGGACTTCCTCGAGAGCAACCTAGTCAAATTCGTTACTGTAGACTTTGGTAACGACAAAGAAGTCCTGCGTTGGATAGGCCTCGTTGTAGGCAACACCTTCTACCTCCAGAAGAGTCGGCTGGTGTCCTCTCGTCAGCTTTCAATGCTGACCCTGGCAGGAGCCATGGTTCATCCTTCGTACGGTAAACTGGAGAAACCTCCATACACATTTCATCGTCATGCATGGCAGCGGAATGTACTAGATATAGACCACATCCACTACGCTGCAATGGATGGCTACCTTTGCTTCAATATCTACAAGGGTTGGATGAAGAGCAACAGCCAAGTGTGCGGTTCAAGCAAAGAAGTATCGGCCAAGAGGAAGAGGGACAAGGACGAAGTCGAGGATGTGGACGAGGACTCCGAGTAAGGTGGCAGTGTCGTTGCTCATGGTGGTTCTAATGCAGTGTCTACCGGAATAGTTGCAAAGTTTAATTTCAGGTGTGCTTAATTTAATTTGAGGGTTGTGTTGTGTTGAGCCCCCAGCAGAACTATGTTATGTTTCTTCTTGTTACTTTAACTCTTCAGTACGTACATACTAGTATTTCTTACATTTCATCTTTTAGTTGGTATAGTACTACCACTCGTTTCTTCACATTATATACGTGCAATATATATGGCCAACATCATATAGCCAACAGTTTAGTTGTCAAAGAATTTCAGGGTGCTTAGTTTTGTCAAAGAATTCTAGGGTGCTTAGTTTTATTTGAGGGGTGGGTTGTGCACTTGTGCTGGACACCATTATTGTGACAAGCCTTTTTAATAGTACTATATGCATAATTTGGCGACGAGCGCTCTCTATATGTACCACCTTTTTTTTAATTTCAAGTTTTTCTCCATGGCGCAATCCATCGATACTACTACTGTACAAAAGTGGAGTATATACATTTTTTAAAAGGCTAGAGGGCGGGGCAGTCTAGCTCGGTTGGTTTCACGAGAGGCGAGGGCCTTTGTGATTTGACGGCTCATTACTGCTGTCAAATCGAATAGTACTGCGCCGCCCGCTGCACGCCCGACGCCTCCATTAAACCCCTCCGTTAAACCCGCATGCAAACCGAGAATCCTACTCCTGCCACACGTCCGTTCATGAGCGGGCCGGAATTAAACGCAACACCGGCCGAGCTCCTCCTGTCCGCCCTCAGTTTAAACGAGGCCAGACGCCGGCCAAGCTCCTACCGTCTGCCCTCTATTTACACGAGGCCAGACAGACAGCAGGCAAGAATCGCACCCCTCTTCCGCTCCCCCATCTCCTCCTTCACCATTTTCTCCACTCTTCCGATGGCTTCCGATGAGCCGTTCTCCGGCATATTACCCGGCTGGGTGGCCCGCCGAGCCGTCCGGATACGGGCGAGGCTGCTCGGTGCTTCACCAACCTCACTTGGCCCGACAGAGCCAGTTGCCGCCCCAAGCAGGCGCGTGGTTCAGCAACTCGCCGCTCCAGTTCAGCTTGATGAGGAGTGGCGAGTTGCTCCACGCTGACACGGCGGCTAACACGCCGGTACGGGCGCCGTCGCTGCTGCGTCATACCGCGCCACCAGTGTCTGCGGTGGCCGCGCCTCCCGTGTCTGTGGGCGTGCCTCCCGTGCCTGCGGCAGTGCCATGCAGGCAGAGACAGAAGCCGGGTGCGTGGAGAGCGACGAGTCGGTGGCCAGCTTCTCCGTGTCCACCGCCATCATCGAGGAGAAGTAGAACACGGGAGGCCGCCGCCACTTGGGACCCATGAAGGCCACCGCCGAGGCGACGACCGCGGATTCAGGTGGTTTCTTTGCTGCTTCGTCTCTTCCGAGGACCTTCATCGACCCCGCAAGTGTCTGACGGACAT
Organism: Triticum aestivum; assembly: GCF_018294505.1. NCBI lineage: Eukaryota > Viridiplantae > Streptophyta > Magnoliopsida > Poales > Poaceae > Triticum > Triticum aestivum. The sequence goes on from NC_057811.1 coordinate 463,547,007, forward strand.
GAGGAAGACAAAGGGATCCGCGGGCGGCCATTTAGAACTAAAATAAGTCTAGATAGATCCATTTCTAGGAAAAGTATTTCCGGACGGAGGGAGTATTAATTATACAAGAGAGCCGGATTGGCACTTCTTAGTTCATGTAAATGTAATGAAATCCATCATGTTTATATGAAGATCCGGCTTTTTTATACGAAATCCTTCATGCTTATATGAAATCAGTCCGTGTTTGCACGCATTTCATTTGGTTGGTTAGAGTTGTAAAAATGTATGCCGCTGGCGTTTGATGTCGTCCTCCGCTTAAGGAAGCGGGAGGAAATTTGCCGGCTGCCGTTGGAGATTCTCTTTATGCTGGAAATAATAGAGTGACATCCAATCCATTTGAGTTAATTGCCTGTATGATTGTCCCTCTATAAAAAGTTAATTGCATGTACAGTGTACACGTGACTTGCAGGGTGGCTACAGCTTCGTACAGAAAGTTAAAAAGAAACAAGTCCATCCTTAATCTTGTATTCTAAGTACTCTATGGGTTCCACTGTCAGTACAGTAGCGAAAGAAGTATATATTAAATAAGTAGAGTAATATATAATATAAAAATATAAAGTTAAAAGACAGAATTCGAACTCATGTCATCGCGTTGCGAGCATCCGGCACTAACCAGCCCAGCACATTTATTTTGTAGACCATGCTGGAGATATATCTCCATGTCTACTCTTATATATACTCCATTCGTTCCTAAATATTTGTCTTTTTCAGATTTCAATGGACTACCACATACGGATGTGTATGTAGACATATTTTAGAGTGTAGATTCACTCATTTTGCTCCGTATCTCTTTTCAGGAAGGGGTCAGATTTGTCCTTGATTTATTTATGAGGTATCCAGATGGCACTGCACCGCCAAGAAAAGAGGGTAACATCAAAATTATGGACTACTTTTTTGAGTATGTTGGTAAGGTCCGGTCATAGTCACTTGTTGAAATCTCTAAAAAGAAAAATACTCCCTCCGTCCGGAAATACTTGTCATCAAAATGGATAAAAGGAAATGTATCTAGACGTATTTTAGTTTTAGATACATATCTTTTTATCCATTTTGATGACAAGTATTTTCGGACGGAGGGAGTAGAAAACAGAGTTAGTGATGATGGTGTGCGTGCCATCCTGCAATATAGGCCATCGGATTTATATCTAACGGATAGGAAAGAAACTATGGCAATTTTGCAAAAATATACCCCCACGTCTCTCCACGTTCGCAAATAAGGCCTTCCCTCGTTCAAACTTTTCTCTCACAAGATAAACTACTCATACAAATGCATCTTGATGTTCCGTGCAATGCACGGGCAGCTAGCTAATTTCTTTTAAAATAGTTGCTGCGATAATTGGGTTCAAGTGATATATTTTATGTCTGCCCCGAATGATTTCAGATTCACTAGTAGTAACAAAGAAAAGGTTGCCTTGTTAATTAACAGAAAACAGGGTGAAAACTATCACATGAGGCCGGTAAAAACAAGGCACACTGGGTTCAGCGTCATCGTCACTACAGCTGTGCGCGCGCGAGAAGTCTACATATCGAGGGGGCTACCGAGC
>NC_057811.1:463549089-463551404 GCF_018294505.1 Triticum aestivum
GAGTGTGCGCGGTAGGCACAGAGGCACAACTAGCGAGTGTGTGTGTGTTTGAAAGAGGAGTAGATAGATTATTATCAAGATCGATGTGCCACCCTACTCCTTCGGTGCCGGGTAGTGTGTGTGTGTATGTTTGAGAGAGAAGCCAGTCGATAGATTAGTATCAAGATCGAGGTGTCACCCTACTCCTTCGGTGTTGGGAAGTGTGGGTGTGTGTGTGTGGGGGGGGGGCAGTGACACTCACATATCTCTACTCTTATAAAAAAACAGAGTTGGTGATGATGGTGTTCCTGCCATCCTACAATATAGGCCATCCGATTTATATCCGACGGACATGAAGGAAACTATGGCAATTTAGCAAAAAGATACCCACACCCCTCTCCGCATTTGCAAATAAGGCATTCCCTCGTTCATCCTTTTCTCCCACAAGATAAACTTCTCATACAAATGCATCTTGATGTTCTGTGCAACGCATGGGCATCTTGCTAGTAGGGAGAAGGAGTTTGTGTGACACATATCTAGCTATATTAAGGGATAGGTAGATAGCATATGTGTGGGAGACATTATTATACTTTGAGACATTAGTGGCTGTGGGTGGGCGGAATTAAAGGGGTGGGCGTGTTAGACATAGAGAGCGTGTGTGTTTCTGTGTGAGAGACTTGTAGGACGGGGTAGAAAGACGAATTTAACCCTGACGGAGGGAGAGAAATACACGAAGTGCGCGTGTATGATTCCGATGCCCACAGGGAAATGAGATATGTATGCGTGTGAGAGAGATTGCACAATTCATTCACGTATCACTATCTAGCGATCGTGGACGTGCATCGCTTGAACATAAGTCAATATCTACTTCGTATCGTGGCCAAAGGTACAATATCGATTCAACGCTATAAACATTGGACACTCACATATCACATTTTTTTCTATTTAAATAAACCTTTTCAGTTGTGCATGCCAAAGTTACAGTGATGTTTCTTCAAACAACCAATGTAGCTATCATGTATATGCACCATTGTTACTCTTGCATTCAAATTCATTAGTCTTGGATGATTTAAGTTTCTATTTTGAAGTAATATATGTAATATTCATATATGAATTCAACGGGTACACAATTTATGAAATGGAGGCTATGTAATCATATGAGGTAACACTTTTAAGTAGCTGACTACAATATCCATTTCTTTTTGTGCGCCTCTACACTAACACGTCAATGCATTATGTTTAAAGTAAATAACCAATGGCACTAAATTATCTATTTACACGAGAAATACATAGGCTGAGCGTTTGATCCATTTTTTTGTGAACGCGCCACTACACCCGTACGATTGGCCGCGCCCGTGTGAACGTCCAAGTTATCGGCGCATCATCCCGAGTTATTGTCTTTTTTTCTGGGGTGGACTTCACACCAGTTATTAACTGCTGACGCGTGCCCCGTGTACACAGTCTAGCATGACCTTCCCGCTAGCACGGTCCAAAATTAGTTGAAACTGGATACGAACGATCCCGCGGGCGGCAAAATCTCCCGCCTCCTTCTAAAATTTCCGCCACCTTAGTCTTTAGCATGCGAAATCCCCCTTTTGTCCATGGTGCATGGAGACCAACAGTTACAATACCGCCCTCATCTACATGATAGGTCGGGGCTGCTTTGGTAACTTCCGGTTCCCCCACTACACGGCACCCCCATTTCCTCTCCCCCTCCCGCAAAAACGACTAACTCCACAACAACAGAGCATCTTACATCACGCCGTCCGTACTTCATCGCCCTTTCTCCCCTCGCCTCTCGAAACCCTAGACTACTCATCCACCGGCGTACCATAGCCCATTCACTGCCAGCGGCATCCACCTCGCTGGATCTGCTTCTGCGGCCGCATCTACCCCTCCCACCTCCCCTAGAAACAAGTAGACTGCTCATCCACCATTGTACCACAGCCCATTCAGTGCCGGCCTTGTCCACGGCGCCGGATCTGCTTCGCCGGTACTCTCGTCAACCGCCGCGCATCTGCAGCGGCTCATTCATACTCCCCACCGGAGACGCTTCGTCCACACCCCCCGGAGCCGCCCCACCGATGCCCCCGTCGACGGCCTCTGATCCTCTTCGCCGACACCTTGCTCAACCCTACCGGAGCCGCTTCGCCGACACCATCATCAACCCTACCGGAGTAGCTTCGCCTATACCATTCTCAACCCTACCGGGGCCGCTTTGCCAACTCACAAGTCCACGGCCTCAGATCCGCTTCCTCGCACCCTCATCCAACCTACCGGAGCAGCTACTGACGCCCCGTCCACGGCCGCAGATCCGCATCGTCGACACCACCCTT
>NC_057811.1:463551765-463557884 GCF_018294505.1 Triticum aestivum
CGCAGATCCGCATCGTCGACACCATCCTTAACCCAACCACCGGAGCAACTTCTGACGCCCCGTCCACGGCCGCAGATCCGCGTCGTCGACACCATCCTTAACCCAACCACCGGAGCAGCTTCACCTACGCCCTCGTCCACGGCCACAGATCCGCTTCGCCCACACCGTAGTCCACCCTACCGGAGCCGCTCCACAAAGACCCTACTCGACGGTTCTCGATCTCCTTACCGGACCCCAACAGCCAGCGCAGCGTCATCACCCTCGACGTTTCTAACCTGATTCCCACCGTCTGGAGAGATGCCAAGCACCCGCGACGGCCTAGGTACTTGTCACCTTTAAACCCGTCCAGCATCACCTGCCCGATGTACTTCAAATATACTAACCGGTCGCTGTTACCTGTTATGCACCTGGCAGAAACTACAAGGACGATGTTTCTTCTGGATCTAACAACTTGGCCAACCAAGATCCTGGACTGAGGCATTGCTATGATCTTGTAAGCGCGTCTCTCTCTCTTGTATTGTTCTGTGCCTGCCAGCGTGCTTTGCTAGGATTTTCGACCAGTAATCCCTTTGTGCAGACAATGATTTCTACTACTGGCTGCTAAATTAGATATGTAGATGTCATACATGATACTACCTCGTACCTCCGTTCCTAAATATAAGTCTTTCTAGAGATTCCACTATAGGCTACATACGGAGCAAAATGAGTGAATCTACACTCGAAAATGCATCTATATACATCTGTATGTGGTCCATACTGGAATCTCTACAAAGACATATATTTAGGAACAGGGGCAGTACATTACACAAAATCGTAGGTGGCATGTAGGAATTCCAGTGCACTACATTAGGCTCCCTTAGAGTGCCTGCTAGTCCAGCATACAGAGTCATGGCTAGTTTATGGTACGCACACAATCATTAATTGATGGTTTAAATATGCGCAAGGGATATGCAATTTAGTATCATGTAGAGATGTCTGAAATTAGCCGTGTCAACTTGCAGATAGGGTTACACAATGAAAAAGTACAAGATGTATGTGGCAATTTCATGGAACAATGCAAAAAAAGGAGAGGCAGCGGTGAGCCTATACAGTGTGCTATGGTATGTCACTCCTCCATTGCAATCATCGTGACATGTTATTTGTATGCCAGTTCTATTAGCCAAGTTTCTTAGGGACAATTATTACGAGTTATCCTAAGAAAATAAGCACATGTGAATATAAGCTCCATGTAATAAGCCAACCAGTTCTTTTCATTGCGTTTTCAGCTTATCTTTGGTATGATCAGTGGAAAGTCTAGATTGCATTATATTATTTTCATTTTGCTGCCCATATGGAAATTAATTTGACTTGCAAACATCACAAATTGAACCCAATGCAGTAATTAATATGATAGGAAAACAGACCATCACTATTTGCTCAAAATGCAAATACAAAGATACCATCTACTTGGCACAATCTACTTTGGTCAATGTTTTCCATAGAGATCCCATTGCCTAATTTAAACGAAGAACGCATGACCCACATTTAAATGAAGAACAATTATTTATTGAAATTCGATGGTCCAAGTGGCTGGTTATTATCGTATAGCAGCACCACCTGAAAGCATCATATAGCAGCAGCTCATAGCAACTCATCATACAGGAGCAGCAGTCTGCAATTCATCATATACCAGCAGCAGGTCATAGCAATTCATCATATAGCAGCAGCAGGAGCAGCTCATAGCAATTCATCATATAGCAGCAGCAGGAGCAGCTCATAGCAATTCATCATATAGCAGCAGCAGGAGCAGCTTGTAGCAACTCATCATATAGCAGCAGCAGCAGCTCATAGCAATTCATCATATAGCAGCAGCAGCAGCTCATAGCAACTCATCATACAGCAGCAACAGCTCATAGCAATTCATCATATAGCAGCAGCCGGAGCAGCTCATAGCAATGCATCATATAGCAGCAGCAGAAGCAGCTCATAGCAATTCATCGTATAGTGGATCAGAATGAAAATTTGGCAAAAAATCAGAGGAGATCCTCACCTTGTTGGATGAGCTCATCCTTCAACAGCACCTCAAGGCCATGGCCTGAGAGGAGGGGAGGGGGAATAAGGTGCCTTCTGCCGTAGTGTGGCATCAGCCGTAGTTGTGCAGCGCCCGCCGGAGTAGTGCGTTGGACGCCACCACAGTGGAGCAGCTGCTGGAGACCATGAGAATGAGGGGCGGCGCTAGAGGGAGGAGCAGCTGGAGATTTGCCCCTACCCACCGGCCATGTAGCCTAGCTGGACATAGCATCGTCGAGGACCAGGCCAGATGGGACCAGTGGCGACGGCTCGCTGGAGGAACCCTAGTGCTGCAGGCAGGGGATCGAGGTAGAGGGAAAGGGGAGAGGAGATGCAAGCGGGCAGGGCAATGAATGCTTGCGTGTTTGTTTTTACTTGAGGGTTAGGTGTGACACAGGCGTCAGCAGTTGCATTTTGAGTGTAATATAGGCAGACAACAGAGTCATTTCACTATTCCCCTTCCCTTCAATTTTTAGTGAGGTTCTACCCGAAACACCCCCCTCCAAAGAGAAATTAGTTAAGCCCAAGTCCATAACTCAAAAATGACTTCTTTACATCTTTTATGGCTTATTTTGACAATATGCCCTGAAAAGGCAGAATCGAATTGGCCCTTAACCTGCAATTCAATTGTGCGTGCAATGATGAATCACTCCTGCCTGCTATCTGTACATTTAGGCATCATCATACATGGCATAACCTAATACATGTGCATTCCATTGTAGAATCTGGAATATGCAATGTTTATGTTAGTTCATACGTTGCACATGATGTTTAAATGCCCCTTAAATCTGGTCAGTCAAGTGATGGTCTTTAAGCCTCCTTCTTTGCTTCTTTTCTTGATATGTAAGATTTGCTCACACATCTGTTCAATTGCTTGTTTGCATCAGCTAGCCATACTAGGACTGTTTGCTTTGACTACTTGCTGTTCTTGACCTAACACTCTAACAGAGCTTGTCAACGATTTAAACACTAAGGGCTGCTGTAGTGGGGCCTTGTCTAACTCATAGGTGACATAAAGGTTTGGCTGTACACTACAGTAGGCTCTCCAAGAGTACCTGGAGATCCAGTTCAAAGGTATGCCTAGTTTTTACATAGTGCAGACATAGTAAATGCTCATTTCATTGTGTGCAAGTGCAAGAGATGCGGCATGTTTCATTATGTGGTGTTGTTTTGTTATAATCTCATCCTTTTGTGTTCACAGACTGGAAAGTATGCATATTTATCTTCCAAGGAGATGAGTAACTAGTTTGTGTCACCTTGCAGAGGGGGTGCAATGAAGATAAGATTGAGGATTTCCAAGTACAAGATGTTAGGAAGGAGCCTTGCAAGAGAAGTAGGAGCTGCGCTGAGCCTCTTCAACCTGCTAAGGTAAGTCACTGTATGCAACTCAACAGTTCAATTCCTTGTTTGTTTCAGGCATAGTTAATTTTCTCTTTTCAATTGCTTTATTTGTCCTCAGTTAATGAGATGCCCAAATAATCATGCCTGATGTTCGGTACTTGTATCACTATTAGTTGACATAATTAAAGGCCTTACCATTTAATTACTCTGCCGAACTGTGCCTGAAGCTTTGAAGTCTATTAACCAACTATTATTGCATGAGGCTCACAATCTAGTTTATACTACGCTAATGATTGCATAGTTTTGCCTGCTGTAGTATGTTTGTATGAAACCCTCTGCTGTTCATTATGCTCCCCAAGACTTTAATTGAGGCACAGAATGGCCAACTGCTTGCTTACTTATACGCACGTGCTGTCTAAATTTGTAACTTGTCTGTGTTTTCGATTGGGCCCCAACATCATGCTCCTCTGGTGAGCTAAGAGGGATTTCTGTATGCAGGCTGCACAGACTATCTTTTTTATAATTTTTAAAATATCAACTGCTTATGCTTCATGACGTGTAACATTTTTTTCGAAAGTGACGTGTAACATTATTGTTAGTCCTGTTTTGCCATGTAGTACAAAATAGTGTCTTGTTCGCTTCACTTTTGTAACTATATTTTTGCCCTAGTCATGTGTACTTACAGAAACATTTCAGGATGAAGTGACATCAACACAAAGATCTGCGAGCAGTGCGGCATGGCCGTGACCGAATGATTATGGATTGGAATTGGAATGTGCTGATGTTCTCGAGCATCAACTAGAGGTGGCAAGACAACGTGTACATGATTGTCAACATATAATCAACAAGTTGAGACTGGACATGCAGGTATTAGATGCAGGAGTAAAAAAAATGAAACAAGACACTGAGGTAACCATGAAGGAATTGGAGATTTTGCAGACTGAAATTTGTGCTATCTGAATCCGGCCAATCCTATTTTCTGAAGAGATTATAGTTCAAATGGAGTTAAGTTGATGCGCGTCCATGATGTATGAGCTGTATTTGCCCAGTGTATGTAATTTGCTGTTTGTGTATGCTTTATTATCACCTGTGCCGAACCATAATGCCCAGTGGGTATAATCAGCTGTAATTTCTTTATTGTATAGTGTAGGATTATTCTACCTTTCTATGCCTTGATCTCTTTGTTGTATAGTGTATGCTTTTTAGAGGTGATAGTATTGAGTAGGATAATTCTTTGAATATGCTATATCGTTCAAACGGGGGCCAACTCGCCCGACCATGGCCCTTCACGGGCCGTCGGATCCATGGGCCTTCTACGTCTCGTTGGATCCATGGGCCTTCTACGTCTCGTAGGATCCATGGGCCTTCTACCTCTCATAGGATCCATGGGCCTTGTACGTCTCGTAGGATCCATGGGCCTTCTACGTCTCGTAGGATCCATGGGCCGCCGACTCATTTATGGGTCTTGTACAGGCCTTTAATGGGCCGTAGACGGGCCTTTAATGGAAATCGTACGTTTTATGGGCTGACCATAACGGGCCGTTAATAGGCTGTATTTGGTGATGCTATGAAAATGGCCCAGCAGACTAACGGTCCACAAACGGGCCGACTGTAACGATGGGCTGAATTTGGCCCACAAGCAGAAAATGACAGTAACGGGCCGTAAGTAACCGAATGCTGCAAATGAGCCCAAGAATAAACGGGCCCTCAGAAGGCCGAACGTTAACTTGGGCTGGAAACGGCCCAACGGAATAACGGGCTGTTAATGGGTATAAAGTGATACACTGTTCATTACGGGCCAGTTTCACCACGGGCCGTTAATGGGTGTAAAGTAATACACTATTCATTACGGGCCAGTTTCAGCACGGGCCGCTAATGGGCCAAGAGTTACAAAGGGCCTCATATGGGCCGAAAGACGGCATGGGCTATACATGGGCCAGAAGTGAAAACGGGCTGGAATCATATTGGATGGCCCAGATGACGTTACTGGGACTAATTCGGATAGGGCGTAACGGGCCTTGGGTTAGCGGGCTGTAAATGGGCTATATGCGAACAGGCCGTTAACAGGCTTTCCATGGGCCGGCCCGCCAGCTTTTGACCAAGTCAAACGGGCCGGCCTTTTCACAGGAATGGGCCACTGTTGGGCCGTGCCACGTGTCGACGTATCATAGGCGCCTTCTGTCCAGTGAGTGGATGACATCTGTCCCAACGATGAGCCGACACGTGTTTCCTCTAGCCAATGATGATTTTACACGTGGAAAATCCCCATTGGTCGGGGCTGTTAATAGGTTATCGGATCCAAAACCCGACCCGATAGCTTAACGGCGTTCCGTTACGGTGGATGCCACGTGTCGGTCACCCTTGACGAAAGCACTTATGTGACGCGCGATTTATCGTCATGGAAGTGGACACTTCCGTGATGATAATTTTGGTAATGTCATGGAACACTTCTACGACAGCACAGGTATGACTATCTTGATTCTGTCATAAATTTGTCATGGATGTACATGCATGACAAAAAACGCGACCTACTGTGACAAACACGTATCATCACGGAAGTGTATTTTTTTCTAGTGTATCCTGCAGCGGTTCACCCTCTCACACTCACTCCCTCTCACTCGCTCTCGCCCGTGCCGAACCCGTACGTCGTCCGCCGCCACCGCGCTGCTCCTCGCCGAGGTACTCCCTCCTCCCCTCCCTCCTTCCCCTCCTCCTCCGGCCGCCCTCCT
>NC_057811.1:463558350-463560947 GCF_018294505.1 Triticum aestivum
CTTTCCCTCCTCCCTTCATCTCTTTTTTTTTTTCTGTTTTTCACCATAGTTTTTTTACTATTGTATAATGTAGTTTTTTACTGTTTTTAGTAAGTGTTTAAAATAATTAGTAAGTAAATTAATAAACTAGTTGAACTAGTTTAGTTTTAGTAAGAACTAGTTGAATTAATAGAACTAATGTATTTTTAGTAAGAAAATTAATATAACTAGTGGAACTAGTTTATTTTTAGAAAGAACTAGTTTATTTCTATTTATAGTAAGTTTATATTTAGTAAGAACTAGTTGAATTAATAGAACTAGTTGAACATGTCACATTTGTTGTTATTTTTTTAGTTTAAGCAATTATTCCCGCATTGACGTCGACGATGCCTATCCAGCATCCTCGTTGTCGATACCCGTCGTTCGCTAGGGTTTTAGTTGTATTAGTGATGTTATATGTATGATACTATTCGGGATGTATTAGTGATAACTTATAGGGGTTTTGTTTTTGCAGAAATCAAGGAGCCCCTCCATCATCCTGATACGTCCATTTTGCATCATGCTTTTATATTGATATTTATTGCATTATGGGATGTTATTACACGTTATGTCACAATACTTATGCATATTCTCTCTTATTTTACAAGGTTTACATAAAGAGGGAGAATGCCGGCAGCTGGAATTCTGGGCTGGAAAAGGAGCAAATATTAGAGATCTATTCTGCACAGCTCCAAAAGTCCTAAAACTTCACGGAAGTCATTTTTGGAATTAATGAAAAATACTGGACGAAGAAAATACCAGAGGGGGGCCACACCCTGGCCACGAGGGTGGGAGGCGAGCCCCCCTGGGCGCACCCCTGCCTCGTGGGCCCCCTGTTGGCCCTCCGGTCCCCATCTTCTGCTATATGAAGTCTTTTGTCCGAGAAAAAAAAATCATAAGCAAGCTTTTGGGAAGAAACTCCGCCGCCACGAGGCGGAACCTTGGCAGAACCAATCTAGGGCTCCGGCAGAGCTGTTCTGTTGGAAACTTCCCTCCGGGAGGGGGAAATCATCGCCATCGTCATCACCAACGCTCCTCTCATCGGGAGGGGGCCAATCTCCATCAACATCTTCACCAGCACTATCTCCTCTCAAACCCTAGTTCATCTCTTGTATCCAATCTTTGTCCCAAAGCCTCAGATTGGTACCTGTAGATTGCTAGTAGTGTTGATTACTCTTAGTAGTTGATGCTAGTTGGTTTATTTGGTGGAAGATCATATGTTCAGATCCTATATGCATATTAATACCCCTCTGATTATGAACATGAATATGCTTTGTGTGTAGTTACGTTTGTTCCTGAGGACATGGGAGATGTCTTGCTACTAGTAGTCATGTGAATTTGGTATTCGTTCGATATTTTGATGAGATGTATGTTGTCTCTCCTCTAGTGGTGTTATCTGAACGTCGACTACATGACACTTCACCATTATTTGGGCCTAGAGGAAGGCATTGGGAAGTAATAAGTAGATGACGGGTTGCTAGAGTGACAGAAGCTTAAACCCCAGTTTATGCGTTGCTTCGTAAGGGGCTGATTTGGATCCATATGTTTCATGCTATGGTTAGGTTTACCTTAATACTTCTTTTGTAGTTGCAGATGTTTGCAATAGGAGTTAATCATAATTGGGATGCCTGTCCAAGTAAGGACAGCACCCAAGCACCGGTCCACCCACATACCAAATTATCAAAGTACGAAACGCGAATCATATGAACTTGATGAAAACTAGCTTGACGATAATTCCCATGTGTCCTCGGGAGCGCTGTTCTCTATATAAGAAATTGTCAAGGCTTGTCCTTTGCTACAAAAAGGATTGGGCCACCTTGCTGCACTTTATTTACTTTTGTTACTTGTTGCTCGTTACGAATTATCTTATCAGAAAACTATCTGTTACCGACAATTTCAGTGCTTGCAGAGAATACCTTACTGAAAACCGCCTGTCATTTCCTCCTGCTCCTTGTTGGGTCCGACACTCTTACTTATCGAAAGGACTACGATAGATCCGCTATACTTCTGGCGCCGTTTCCGGGGAGTGAAGCGCCTTTGGTAGGTGGAATTTGGTAAGGAAAAATTTATATAGTGTGCTGAAATTTACTGTCACTTGTTACTATGGAAAGTAATCCTTTGAGGGGCTTGTTCGGGGTATCTTCACCCCGACCGGTAGAGTAAATAGTTGCTCCTCAACCTACTGAACCTATTGAAAATGTTTACTTTGAAATCCCTTCGGGTATGATAGAGAAACTGCTAGCTAATCCTTTTGCAGGAGATGGAACATTGCAGACCGGTAGAGTAAATAGTTGCTCCACGGCGTCGCTCCCTCGGCGGCGACGTCCACATCAGTAGGAGCTGCTGCAGCTTTAGCTCTCGCTCGCGCTGCTGCTCTGCTCTTGCTCTCTGTCCCCTGCCTGGTCTGCTCTTGCTATTGCTCTTGCTCGCGCTGCTGCTCTCGCTCTTGCTCTTGCTTGCGATGCTGCTCCGATTTAGCTACACTTCAGTCGACTAAATCGACTTTTGGGTCAGTCGATTTTCAGGGGGTGGGAGGGGGGCTCGCCGGGGTGAAGGAAGAACCAGCCACAGCGGGGAGG